>NC_031974.2:7672292-7702294 GCF_001858045.2 Oreochromis niloticus
ACACAAGTCAAACTTAAGTTTCACACTGTTTTTTGTTAGAAAACAATCACATTGTTACATGCTTAAATTACACAAAATGTCAGAAATCTGCACGGTCATAAATGAAAATTTAAACCTAATTTTTCATGATTTGTTGGATTAACCTTCTGAGGTCCGAAATACAACCGGCCATTTTTGACTCCTTTTGAGTTTATGTTTGTATTTCACCCTCAGATTGTTTCATTTCATTATTTTCCCCTTGCCTTGTTTGGTATCACCCTGGGGCGCCTCTGTCAGTGCGCCCCAGGGTGGCTGTGGCTACAATGTAGCTTGCCATCACCAGTGTGTGAACGTGTGTGTGAATGGGTGAATGACTGGTTGTGTAAAGCACGTTGGGGTCCTTAGTGACTAGTAAAGCGCTATACAAATACAGGTCATTTACCATTTTCAGCGCAACTGAATTTAGTTTTTTTTTTTTTTTTTTTTTTTTTTTTGCGCTGACATACTGCATTAGTATTACTGATCTGAAATCACAAAAAGAACTTTAAATCCTAGTAATATTTTTTACTGTAAAAAAGCCACAGACATGTTGAGTCAATTTTTATAACTTGAAATGCAAATATAAAATGTACATTTTGTAAACCTATACTGTCACGGGCTGCGATGGCACGCCGAGGTCTTCCGGTGACAATGCGCGCTTCTCCCGCTCGCTGAGCTCCTCCGCTGGCGGCGCCGGTCCCTCCGGCTCTTTGAGCTCCTCCGCTGGCGGCGCCGGTCCCTCCGGCTCTTTGAGCTCCTCCGTTGGCGGCGCGGGCTGCGGCGCGGGCTCCTCCCGCTCGCCAAGCTCCTCCGCAGGTGGCGCGGGCTGCAGCACGGGCTCCCCCCGCTCACCGAGCTCCTCTGCAGGCGGCGCGGGCTGTGGCGCGGGCTCCTCCGGCTGCGCTGCAGCTACAGATGGTTGATCCGAAGGTGAAGATGGTGATACGGCAGCTGCAGGTGGTGGAGATGATGGTAGAGTAGGTGATGTGGATGGTGAAGCTGAGAGTGCTGCGGTCGCTGCAGTGTGATGGGACGCTGGTGGAGAAGCAGCTGCAGAGGGCGGAGGTGATGATGCTGTGGCAGCTACTTGCGGTAGACTGGACCGTGATGCAGGAACAACAGGCGGGTGAACTGACGGCAGAGTAGGTCCAGCAGGTGTATCGACCTCCAACTGAGGATGAAGATGAGAGGCTGACTGGACTAAAGAGTGACTTACTAGCTGGGCAGCAGGCTGTGCTACTAGCTGGGCAGCAGGCTGTGCTACGGCTACCGGCTGTGCTACAAGGTTAGCACTCACACAGCCCATGGTTGGGTATACAGATGATGTATACCCAAGGGAGTGATGATGAACTGTCCATATGACTCACCGCAGCCGACTGATGAAAAGTCCGGGAATCCAGCTGCGGTGAGGAGCGCCCGCGGCGCGAGCGTCGCTTCTTTGACGATGCCAGGGCCGGCGTGTCAGGCTGAGGTTCCACCAGCTGGTCGGGCTGAAAAGCAGCCTGTTTAGGAGAATAGAGGTGGAGAGTGTTAAGCAAAAAATCCGCCACGATCGGGTAGAGAGAGTCTATAACCCAGGGGAAGCAAAGCAGCATCTCCTGCAATCGCTTCTCCACAGCGCGATGAAACTCCTCTCTGGGTGTATTTATCCATAGGTCACACAGCTTATTAACTTTGCCAGTTACCTCCCTCTTGAGCTTCTCCATTGAGTCCGCTGGGTCCATAATGGCTGGATCCTTCTGTCACGGGCTGCGATGGCAGACCGTGGAGTGGCAGTGAAAGTAAGGCCCAAACGCGAGACTCTTAGTGAAGGACAGTGGATTTATTTACAGGGGGTGGAAAACACACAACTATACACAAAATCCCGGCACTGTGGTCCCGTGGCGATTCTCCCTGAATCCCACACAGTGCAGATGTTTGTGAACGGTGAAAAGTGGCGACTCCAAAAACTCCCACACCGTGACTTCCAAAAACACACTCCGCTCCAGATTCCTGGTAACACAAACACATTCAGGTTAGCAGGGAATCTACGTTCTTGAAGGTTTATATCAAGTCTACGGCTGTACTGACGAGTTCTTACTCAAGGATCCAGCGTCAGCATCAGGTCAGCTACAGTCTTAAATGCCGCTCCCTTGACGAGCGTAATCTGCTGCAGCTGGCAGAGGACAACGAGTGGCAGGTGTGGCTGTCTCTAGAGCAGAAACACTTCTGGGTTTGCAGTCTCCTCAGCGAACCAAAACCTCTGGAAGCTCACACGGAGAGACATGGAGAAAAAGGAGAGAAAACCAAAACACCACACGGAAAATATAAACATAAACATACACTAAAATATATGAGCCCTGGGTCCCTAGACCCAGGCCATGACATATACAACTAGTTATCTAAAAATGAAGCCAATACACCTCTTTTGTAAAGTGTTTTGTAAACTTATGAGTGGCTATTATATTGTTGGAGCTTGGACCCAGCGGATGCTTTAATTTTGAAAGTCACAGAGCGACAAGGTGCCGTAAATCAAGTGGCGTAAACTATATAGCAGAAGCGCGAGTTTTAATGCACAGAGAGAAGGTGTGCTCTATGGTTAATGAACGGGAATGGGTAAAAGAACGGCTATTAAGCTGTAATCCTGAGATAAAAGCAGTTCCTTAGCACCTGGTTGATGAGGGAACAAGGTTTGAAACAAAGTTTGTCCTGTGGATAGGTACTTTGTTGTTTTATGGAGCATATAGCTGCTGACCGCTACTAAGCATAACGGTGTTTTTCAAAATGTGCTCTGGCACAATCATAAGCATCTCCTGCTACTGAAAACAAGAAAAAAGCTGGTCTGAGCTATGGGCTGAACCATTTGTTAATCGTGGGGGGGGGGGTTAACACTATGCAATATATTCAGTTTTAGTATTTGTATTCACTGTTGATGGTAACTACGCTCAAAGTGTTAATGCTATCTTATATGCAAAACTAGGGTGGCAAGGGATCATTTTAGGGTGGCACTTGCCAACCCATGCCACCCTTCTAGCTCTGCCCCTGCATCTGGGCTGTGTTTTTACCATCAGCGTGACAGCGCCGTGCCGTCTTGGCAGTTTTAAGGCTCAGGGAAACGCTCTTTAGCGGCCATGACCGCTGGTGAAAAGGAAAGGCTACTCTTTATAAAAAGGCAACCGCCATCACATTTTCTGACCAATCATAACAGCCCATTTCACACACATCTTTAAATCATCCTCTGCCGAGCAGCCTCTGAACCATGAAGAAACTTTCCTGAACTTTACACTGGTGCTGTTACTCTTCTCTTCCTCCTCCTGCCCACTATCTGCTCTGTGCTGCTGCTGATTAGACCTTGTGTGTAATCTATAACTAAGCGCGGCCTGGTGTGCACCGCTCCGCCAGGTGAGCTGAATTAGAGCAATCAAGGGCAGGCGTGCCTAGTAGACCTTAAAATGCATGCAGCAGCCATTTGACCTGGGTGCGACATACTGAGAGGACAGCAAACAAAGCACAATCCACTTTCCACTGTGAGGAAGACTTTGAGCTAGACGGGCTATCGGTTTTTCACCTACCTACCTACCTACCTACCTATCTATCCAGCAAAACAGCTACCTAAGAAACTGGTCAAAAAATAAATTGAGTGAAATTCAAAGTCTGGTCTTTTTCAAGTGTGGGCACCTCACAGACAGAGAACACTTGACAATAGTGTTACACAGCATGATGTTTCACTGTGAGTCTGGAGTTTTCATCATAGTAAACCTGCATAACTCCTGTTGTTTTTTTTTAAACATAGAAATTAGAAGCATAGGTGGGAATAAAAAAAACAAACACACCCAAACAAACAAACAAACAAACAAACAAACAAAAACTCATCCGTTATGAAAAATTGTATAGTGTGTATCAGGGGCGATTCTAGGATAAGAGCTTTGGGGGTGCTGAGCACCCAGAGAGCTGCCCAGTCAGGCAAGATACACTTTATTCGTCAAGATGAGACTTCTTTCCCGTCTCTGTCAGTCCCTGCATCCTTAAATGTCTCCAGTTGTCCTGAGTTCTCTCTGTCTGTCTCCTTGGTGCATTTAAACCCCTGTTCCTCCCTGTCCTCGTCTCTGTTATCAGTCATCAAAATTTTACCATCTCTGTGCAAGTCTGCAAATTTCTTTATAAAATCATAAGATTCTTAAATTCATCAGGTCTCTCTGTGCCTGGGTCCTCGTTGCAAAACATGACATCAGTATTTTTGTACATTTTGTACATTTAATCCCCACATTTGTGAAAGAAAAACAAAACACTTTTTTGAAAAGTCTGTAACAAAACCATCAAATCTGATAAAGGTTATTTAAACGCTGCAAAAGAAGAATGGATTGGAATTTTAAAAAATACATATCCTAACCTTGATTACTGGGCTAGGATAATGAATGTTGCTCACAGTGAGTAAAAAGTAAACTGAGTGCAATTTATGGACAGAGATTCACTTTTAATGTGAATGTATAATATAATACAGATACATAAAAAAATGACCCCAAAACAGAATAAATTATTACAAATATTAATAAAAAAGCTATAAAAATTGAGGCAACTCTGCCTGTGGTAGAATGCATCTTTACTGCAGACACTAATTTTACTAATTCAGTAAGACTAATTTTGTGTTGTAAGATTTATGAGTTTCATGCTTTCATCGTGGTACTTGAGAGCTTGACATTTTCTCACACTGTAAAAAGTTTGAGAAACATTGATAAGGTAAGTGTATGTCTGCTTTTAGAAAACATTAAAAGCTGCAGTACAGAATCTTTGAAACCAGCTTAAAACATTTTTAGAACATAAACAGAGCATCTGCTTCTCTTTACAGCTCCTCACTCCACCAGGGCACAGTTTGGCTCTTTCTGGTTCAGTGCGCAAATGTTGTGCATGTACTGCGGCAGTCATACAGACAACTGGACGATCCAAAAGTTGGCCTACCTATTACTGGCTGAGGTTTTAGTAGAGTTGTGGCTGAACCACATAAAAATATATCATTAATTTTAATCTCCCCAATCAATGATAATGTTATGTTGGAATGTTGTTAAAGAGGTCAAAAATGTTTCAACCCAGTTTGTTTAGCAGATTCTGTATAGCAGCTTTAATATAGGGAGGACACAACTTCCAGACTGTATGAGTAAAATCAGGTTTTTTTTCTTTGTCAGTTTAACAGTTTCTGTTTTGCCTGTCACTGTTCCGTCTGTTTTCTTACCTGGTTCTTCCTGACCTTGTTCTTTCTCCCCTCTTTCCTCTCTCCCTCTTTGGACTGACAATCATACACAAATAGACTGTATTCAATTAGACGAAAAAATATTATTAAGATCACTAACGAAAAGTCCTCTCTCAGTGTACTTTCAACCAAAAGGCAAACAACTAAACCACATGTACATCTAATAAAAGATATAAATATTGAAACACTGATCCAACATTATTCTTGATTGACGGATCATTTGATTTTATACTTTTACCTGAATGTGGCTCCTTTTTTTTAAAGAAAAAAACCCCCAACTTCCTAATATCCATTATGGACCTGGCTGTCTCTCTGTACACAAATACACACACACACACACACACACACACACACACACACACACACACACACACACACACACACACACACACACACACACACACAACAGGAGTTATAAGGTTAATGGGCATTCAGTCAGCTAGCTAGTTAGTTCAAACAGGACAGTGGTAACAACAGCAGGCTACGGACAATTTTAAGTTTTAGATTTTAAATAGGCTGTATACATTTCAATGGGAGCAACAGGACGGTCAAATGTCACTGATTTTACAACAGAGCAGGACGGATTGTAGGGCAGCAAACATCGCCGGAAAACAAGTTTTCCACACTGCAGGTTACCTGGTGTAATGATTTTCAGCTAAAAAGAAACATGGCCTGACTCCTACCAACTATATAAAGAGTAACTGAAGGTTAAATGCAGCTAATATGTCCTGTTTTAAGGCAGGCACTTCCACCTCCACTCCGCTGCATCTCAGACATCATCGCTCCGGCAGCGAGGATACTAGAGGCAGAGTGGGGTCGCTGGCTCTAGAGTCGTTGCTGCCAGTGCGATGGTAGCTGAGATGCAGCGGAGCGGAGGTGGAGTGCCTGGATTAAAACAGGACATATTAGCAGCATTTAACCTTCAGTTACTCTTTATGCAGTTAGATAGGAGTCATGTTTCTTTTTAGCTGAAAAACCTTACACCAGGTAACCTGCAGTGTTGAAAACGTGTTTTCCGGCGATGTTTGCTACCCTACAATCCGTCCTGCTCTGTAGTAAATTCAGCGACATTTGACCGTCCTGTTGCTCCCACTGAAATGTATACAGCCTATTTAAAATCTTAAACTTAAAATTGTCCGTAGCCTGCTGTTGTTACCACTGTCCTGTTTGAAATGGATACTAACTAGCTAACTGACTGAATGCCCATTAACCTTATAACTCTTGTTGTGTGTGTGTGTGTGTGTGTGTGTGTGTGTGTGTGTGTGTGTGTGTGTGTGTGGAGAGAGAGACAGCCAGGTTCATAATGGATATAAGGAAGTTTTTTCAAAAACAGGAGCCACATTCAGGTAAAAGTGTAAGAACAAATGATCCATCAATAAAGGATAATGTTGGATCAGTGTTTCAATATTTATATCTTTTATTAGATGTTCATGTGGTTTGGTTATTTGCCTTTTGTTGAAAGTACACTGAGAGAGGACTTTTCGTTAGTGATCTTAATATTTTTTTTTTCATATTAATGTAATTTTTTCATCTAATTGAATACAATCTATTTGTGTATGATTGTCAGTCCAAAGAGGGAGAGAGGAAAGAGGGGAACGTGAGGAGAAAGTACAAGGTCAGGAAGAACCAGGTAAGAAAACAGACAGGGAACAGTGACAGGCAAAACGGAAACTGTTAAACTGACGAAGAGAAAAAACCTGATTTTACTCATACAGTCTGGAAGTTGTTCTCTCCCTATATTAAAGCTGCTATACAGAATCTGCAAAACAAACTGGGTTGAAACATTTTTGACCCTCTTTAACAACATTCCAACATAACATTATCATTGATTGGGGAGATTAAAATTAATGATATAATTTTATGTGGTTCAGCCACAACTCTACTAAAACCTCAGCCAGTAATAGGTAGGCCAACTTTTGGACTGTCCAGTTGTCTGTATGACTGCCGCATACAGACTTATGCGGCAGAGAAACACTTATTAGTGTTTCTCAAACGTTTTACAGTGTGTACCACCTGAGAAAAATGTCGAGCTCTCCCAAGTACCACTATGAATAATATAATAATAATATAATATTAATAATAATGATAATAATAATAATAATAATAATAATAATAATAATAATAATAATTAAAGCTGCAAGCAGCGTTATGAGGGCCCTCGCACCCCGGCGCGTCGAGCCACGCTCAACACCTAAAACCAGCGCATCCGATCTGATATCACATTGATGGAATTCATGCATTTAACCACCAGCAAACATTTCTTCTCATTCAATCATGATTATAGTCGTCCCACTAGGTGGCGCTCTAACCATTACTGACAAATGGCATAACAAACATTTCCGAGCTCGAATCTCATCGTACCTGTGAATTTTCCGGAGAGATTGGACATTGTGTTTTTGAGTGACAGCAGATTACTGCTTTTTGGCGAGCGATTGAAACTCTACGTGGCGCCATGACCCCCCCGTTTCCCTGAACGTAAAATGCTTCGCAATTTAACATCACAAAGGTGTTTAGATTCCATGCACTGGAGATCGTGTTAATCTGATGAAATCCGTTGGAGGAGTTCGTCAAAGAACGGTGCCTGAAAAGAGGGGAAAATGGTGCCAAAATTACACATTCATTTTAAAATGGCTGACTTGATGTTGGATTTGGGATATTGCTCCAAGAGACTTTTTTGCACATCTTGATATCTTACATAAGCTTGCCAGATTTCAGACTCATAGATAAAACAGAGCAGGGGCTGATGTTTTGAAATTTTGTAGGGGGCGCTGTGGAGCCAGTTTGCACTATTCAAGGAAAGTGATCACATAACAAGAAAGCCCTCATGACATTGGAGGTGTGCGCCAAATTTCAACACTTTTTAAACTTTCCAAGCCCCTCAAAATCCACTTCATTGCTCATGGTGAACCGCCTTCCCACCAGGGTGCGCCGTTCAGTTTAAAGTCACAATTTTCGCACTGAAGCATCATGAGGGACTGATGGTGATATTCACCGCTTTTCAGGTGGCCACGATGGACCTGTGAAAATCAGTACAACAAAATGAAAGACATGACATTTCCTGCTGTCACTAGGTGGCGCTCCTCGTATTCCTGACAATGGGCACATCAATCTGTTCAGGGCCGGTTTGACATCATGCCTGTAAAGTCTGGTTCTGATCAGACTGGATTTCATTGAGTTACACTAATTTGTTTCTTCATGGCGAGACATCAATGTTCGCCATGCTGCTGGGGTCACACCCTTTCGCGAAAACTCACAGTTTTCACTGTAACCCAAGACCAACTCCTTAAGGCTTTTCTGGAAAAATTTGAGGCTGCAGATGTCACCCATCACAATACTGTACACCAAAGTGTAAAACATGACATTTCCTGTTCCCACTAGGTGGCGCTGTCCCTGGTGTCAAATATGGCAGTTGAAATATGTTCAGGGGTGGAGCCCTATCATATGTGTGCTCTTTGGTCCACGTCGGACCATGTATGACAGAATGAGAGACAATAAGATTTTCATGGCGAGTCATCGAAATTCGCCGTGGCGCCACGGCCTCACAGTATCGCGAAAACTCAAAAGCTCCACAATTTAACATGGCCCAGGTGTGTAGTTGAAACTGACCAAAGATGAAGCTTATACGACCAAATCCCAAGGAGGAGTTCGAAAAAGTTCGAGGCATGGAAATGGCAAAATTAGAGCCAAAATGTCACCTTCACTTGCAAATGGCGGACTTCCTGTTGGGTTTGGGTCAATGGGCCCACAGACTTTTTTGTTCGTCTTGGCATGATACACATGTGTGCCAAATTTCACACATGTAGCTCCTACGATGTGTTCGTAGGGCTGCATTTAACAACGCATAGGTGGCGCTACAGAGCCATTTCCAAATGCTCATGTGTAAAACCATTAAAACACAAAATTTTTCACCAGACCTGGGATGTGTGCAAAATTTCATGAGTTTTTGAGCATGTTTAGGCCCTCAAAAAGGCCCTTGTTTTGCCTGAATAATAATAATAATTAAAGCTGCAAGCAGCGTTATGAGGGCCCTCGCACCCCGGCACGTCGGGCCACGCCCAACACCTACAACCAGCACGTCCGATCTGATGTCACATTGATGGAATTCATGCCTAGAACCACCAGCTAACGATTCATCTCATTCAATCATTATTATAATCGTCCCACTAGGTGGCGCTCTAACCATTACTGACAAATGGGATAACAAACATTTCCGAGCTTGAGTCTCATCACGCCTGCGAACTTTGGGAGAGATTGGACATTGTGTTTTTGAGTGACAGCAGATTACTGCTTTTTGGCGAGGGATTGAAACTCCACGTGCCGCCATGGCCACCCCGTTTCCCTGAACGTAAAAAGCTTCGCAATTTAACATCACAAAGGTCTTTAGATTCCACACACAGGAGATCGGGTTAATCTGATGAAATCCCTTGGAAGAGTTCGTCAAAGTATGAGGCCTGAAAAGAGGTGAAAAAGTGGCTAAAATTACACCTTAATTTTAAAATGGCTGACTTCCTGTTGGATTTGGGATATTGCTCCAAGAGACTTTTTTGTACATCTTGATATCCTCCATAAGCTTACCAGGTTTCAGACTTATAAATAAAACACAGAGCAGGGGCTGATGTTTTGAAATTTTGTAGGGGGCGCTGTGGAGCCATTTTGCACTATTCAAGGAAAATGATCACATAACAACAAAGCCCTCATCACATTGGAGGTTTGGGCCAAATTCCAAGACTTTTGAAAATTTCCAAGCCCCTCAAAAGTCACTTCGTCTTTCATGGTGAACCGCGTTGCCACCAGGGTGCGCCGTTCAGTTTAAAGTCACAATTTTCGCACAGAAGCATCATGAAGGACTGATGGTGATACTCACCGCTTTTGAGGTGGCCACGATGAACCTGTGAAAATCAGTACAACAAAATGAAAGACATGACATTTCCTGGTGCCACTAGGTGGCGCTCTACGTATTCCTGACAATGGGCATATCAATCTGTTCAGTGCGGGTCTGACATCATCCCTGTAAAATCTGGTTCTGATCAGCCTGGATTTCATTGAGTTACACTAATTTGGTTCTTCATGGCGAGACGTCAATGTTCGCCATGCTGCTGGGGTCACACCCTTCAGCGAAAACTCACAGTTTTCTCTGTAACCCAAGACCAACTCCTTAAGGCTTTCCTGGAGAAATTTGAGGCTGCAGATGTCACCCATTACAATACTGTACCCCAAAGTGTAAAACATGACACTTCCTGTTCCCACTAGGTGGCGCTGTCCCTGATGTCAAATATGGCACTTGAAATATGTTCAGTGGTGGAGCCTTATCATATGTGTCCACTTTGGTCCAGATGGGACAATGTATGACAGAATGAGAGGCAATACGATTTTCATGGCGAGTCATTGAAATTCGCCGTGGCGCCACGGCCTCACCGTATCCCGAAAACTCAAAAGCTCCGCAATTTAACATGGCCCAGGTGTGTAGTTGACACTGACCAAATATGAAGCTTAAACAATGAAATCCCAAGGAGGAGTTCGAAAAAGTTCGAGGCATGGAAATGGCAAAATTAGAGCCAAAATGTCACCTTCACTTCCAAATGGCGGACTTCCTGTTGGGTTTGCATCAATGGGCCCACAGACTTTTTTGTTCGTCTTGGCATGATACACATGTGTGCCAAATTTCATACATGTAGCTCAAATGATGTGTTCGTAGGGCTGCATTTAACAAGGCATAGGTGGCGCTACAGAGCCATTTCCCAATGCTCATATGTAAAACCATTAAAATACAAAATTTTTCACCAGACCTGGCATGTGTGCAAAATTTCATGAGTTTTTGAGCATGTTAAAGCCCTCAAAAAGGCCATTCATTTCAATGAAAAATAATAATAATTAAAGCTGCAAGCAGCGATATGAGGGCCCTCGCACCCCGGCGCGTCGAGCCAAGCCCAACACCTAAAACCAGCGCTTCCGATCTGATGTCACATTGATGGAATTCATGCATTTAACCACCAGCTAACATTTCATCTCATTCAACCATTATTATAGTCGTCCCACTAGGTGGCGCTCTAACCATTACTGACAAATGGCATAACAAACATTTCCGAGCTCGAGTCTCATCACGCCTGCGACCTTTGGGAGAGATTGGACATTGTGTTTTTGAGCGACAGCAGGTTACTGCTTTTTGGCGAGTGATTGAAACTCCACGTGCCGCCATGACCACCCCGTTTCCCTGAACGTAAAAAGCTTCGCAATTTAACATCACAAAGGTCTTTAGATTCCACACACAGGAGATCGCGTAAATCTAATGAAATCCCTTGGAGGAGTTCGTCAAAGTATGAGGCCTGAAAAGAGGGGAAAATGTCGCCAAATTTACACATTAATTTTAAAATGGCTGACTTCCTGTTGGATTTGGGATATTGCTCCAAGAGACTTTTTTGTACATCTTGATATCTCCAATAAGCTTGCCAGGTTTCAAACTCATACATAAACACAGAGCAGGGGCTGTTGTTTTGAAATTTTGTAGGGGGCGCTGTGGAGCCATTTTGCGCTGTTCAAGGAAAAGGAACATATAAAAGAAATCCCTCATCACATTAGAGCTGTGCGCCAAATTTCAAGACTTTTTAAACTTTTCAAGCCCCTCAAAAGCCACTTCATCTTTCATGGTGAACTGCGTTGCCACCAGGGTGCGCCGTTCAGTTTATAGTCACAATTTTCTCACTGAAGCATCAAGAGGGACTGATGGTGATATTCACCGCTTTTGAGGTGGCCACGATGAACCTGTGAAAATCAGTACAACAAAATGAAAGACATGACATTTCCTGGTGCCACTAGGTGGCGCTCTACGTATTCCTGACAATGGGCATATCAATCTGTTCAGGGCGAGTCTGACATCATCCCTGTAAAATCTGGTACTGATCAGATTGGATTTCATTGAGTTACACTAATTTGTTTCTTCATGGCGAGACCTCAATGTTCGCCATGCTGCTGGGGTCACACCCTTCAGCGAAAACTCACAGTTTTCTCTGTAACCCAAGACCAACTCCTTAAGGCTTTCCTGGAGAAATTTGAGGCTGCAGATGTCACCCATTACAATACTGTACCCAAAGTGTAAAACATGACATTTCCTGTTCCCACTAGGTGGCGCTGTCCCTGGTGTCAAATATGGCAGTTGAAATATGTTCAGGGGTGGAGCCTTATCATATGTGTCCACTTTGGTCAAGGTCGGACAATGTATGACAGAACGAGAGGCAATAAGATTTTCATGGCGAGTCATCGAAATTCGCCGTGGCGCCACGGCCTCACAGTAACGCGAAAACTCAAAAGCTCCGCAATTTAACATGGCCCAGGTGTGTAGTTGACACTGACCAAATATGAAGCTTGTCCGATGAAATTCCAATGAGGAGTTCGCAAAAGTTCGAGGCATGGAATGGCAAAATTAGAGCCAAAATGTCACCTTCACTTCCAAATGGCGGACTTCCTGTTGGGTTTAGGACATGGCCATAATAGACTTTTATGTGCGTCTCCGAACGTTAGATATGTGTTCCGAGTTTTATACATGTAGGTCATACCCATCTCGGGGGCTCGCGTTCTCATTTTCTAGGTGGCGCTACTGAGCCAATTTCCCTGGACATGTCTACGACATTAAAATACGTAAATTTCACCAGACCTGACGCGTCTGCAAAATTTCATGAGTTTTCGAGCATGTTCAGGCCCTCAAAAGGCCGATTCATTTGCCGAAATAATAATAATAATAATAATAATAATAATAATAATAATAATAATAATAATAATAAAATAATAATAAGAAACAGAGCAGATACAATAGGGCCTTCGCACTTTGTGCTCGGCCCTAATAATAATAATAATAATAATTAAAGCTGCAAGCAGCGATATGAGGCCCTCGCACCCCGGTGCGTCGAGCCAAGCCCAACACCTAAAACCAGCGCTTCCGATCTGATGTCACATTGATGGAATTCATGCATTTAACCACCAGCTAAAATTTCATCTCATTCAACCATTATTATAGTCGTCCCACTAGGTGGCGCTCTAACCATTACTGACAAATGGCATAACAAACATTTCCGAGCTCGAGTCTCATCACGCCTGCGACCTTTGGGAGAGATTGGACATTGTGTTTTTGAGCGACAGCAGGTTACTGCTTTTGGCGAGT
The DNA here is from genome assembly GCF_001858045.2 of Oreochromis niloticus. Lineage (NCBI taxonomy): Eukaryota > Metazoa > Chordata > Actinopteri > Cichliformes > Cichlidae > Oreochromis > Oreochromis niloticus. Next base: position 7,685,687 of record NC_031974.2, read on the forward strand.
GATGAAACTCCACGTGCCGCCATGACCACCCGTTTCCCTGAACGTAAAAAGCTTCGCAATTTAACATCACAAAGGTCTTTAGATTCCACACACAGGAGATCGCGTAAATCTAATGAAATCCCTTGGAGGAGTTCGTCAAAGTATGAGGCCTGAAAAGAGGGGAAAATGTCGCCAAATTTACACATTAATTTTAAAATGGCTGACTTCCTGTTGGATTTGGGATATTGCTCCAAGAGACTTTTTTGTACATCTTGATATCTCCAATAAGCTTGCCAGGTTTCAAACTCATACATAAAACACAGAGCAGGGGCTGTTGTTTTGAAATTTTGTAGGGGGCGCTGTGGAGCCATTTGCGCTGTTCAAGGAAAATGAACATATAAAAGAAATCCCTCATCACATTAGAGGTGTGCGCCAAATTTCAAGACTTTTTAAACTTTCAAGCCCCTCAAAAGCCACTTCATCTTCATGGTGAACTGCGTTGCCACCAGGGTGCGCCGTTCAGTTTATAGTCACAATTTTCTCACTGAAGCATCAAGAGGGACTGATGGTGATATCACCGCTTTTGAGGTGGCCACGATGAACCTGTGAAAATCAGTACAACAAAATGAAAGACATGACATTTCCTGGTGCCACTAGGTGGCGCTCTACGTATTCCTGACAATGGGCATATCAATCTGTTCAGGGCGGGTCTGACATCATCCCTGTAAATCTGGTACTGATCAGATTGGATTTCATTGAGTTACACTAATTTGTTTCTTCATGGCGAGACCTCAATGTTCGCCATGCTGCTGGGGTCACACCCTTCAGCGAAACTCACAGTTTTCTCTGTAACCCAAGACCAACTCCTTAAGGCTTTCCTGGAGAAATTTGAGGCTGCAGATGTCACCCATTACAATACTGTACCCCAAAGTGTAAAACATGACATTTCCTGTTCCACTAGGTGGCGCTGTCCCTGATGTCAAATATGGCAGTTGAAATATGTTCAGGGGTGGAGCCTTATCATATGTGTCCACTTTGGTCAAGTCGGACATGTATGACAGAACGAGAGGCAATAAATTTTCATGGCGAGTCATCGAAATTCGCCGTGGCGCCACGGCCTCACCGTATCCGAAAACTCAAAAGCTCCGCAATTTAACATGGCCCAGGTGTGTAGTTGACACTGACCAAATATGAAGCTTGTACAATGAAATTCCAATGAGGAGTTCGCAAAAGTTCGAGGCATGGAAATGGCAAAATTAGAGCCAAAATGTCACCTTCACTTCCAAATGGCGGACTTCCTGTTGGGTTTAGGACATGGCCATAGACTTTTTGTTCGTCTGGACGTTAGATATGTGTCCGATTTATACATGTAGTCATACCATCTCGGGGCTCGCGTTTCTCATTTTCTAGGTGGCGCTACTGAGCCATTTCCCTGCATATGTACGACATTAAAATACAAATTTTCACCAGACCTGGCTGTGTGCAAAATTTCATGAGTTTTCGAGCATGTTAAAGCCCTCAAAAGGCCTTCTTTTGCCGAAATAATAATAATAAAAATACAATATTATCATAATAATAATAATAATAATAATAATAATAATAATAATAAAAGAAACAGAGCAGATACAATAGGGCCTTCGCACTTTGTGCTCGGGCCCTAATAATAATAATAATAATAACAATAATAATTAAAGCTGCAAGCAGCGTTATGAGGGCCCTCGCACGCCATCGGTCGAGCCAAGCCAACACCTAAACCAGCGCTCCGATCTGATGTCACATTGATGGAATTTTTGCATTTAACCACCAGCTAACATTTCATCTCATTCAACCGTGATTATAGTCGTCCCACTAGTGGCGCTTAACCATTACTGACAATGGCATAACAAACATTTCCGAGTTTGAGTCTCATCACGCCTCGACTTTGGGAGAGATTGGACATTGTGTTTTTGAGTGACAGCAGTTACTGCTTTTTGGCGAGGATTGAAACTCCACGTGCGCCATGCCACCCCGTTTCCCTGAACGTAAAAAGCTTCGCAATTTAACATCACAAAGGTCTTTAGATTCCACACACAGGAGATCGGTAATCTAATGAAATCCCTTGGAGGAGTTCGTCAAAGTATGAGGCCTGAAAGAGGGAAAATGGCTAAATTACACCTTAATTTCAAAATGGCTGACTTCCTGTTGGATTTGGGATATTGCTCCAAGAGACTTTTTTGTACATCTTGATATCTCCATAAGCTTACCAGGTTTCAACTTATAATAAAACACAGAGCAGGGGCTGTGTTTTGAAATTTTGTAGGGGCGCTGTGGAGCCATTTTGCGCTGTTCAAGGAAAGTGACACATAAAAGAAACCTCATCACATTGAGGTATGCGCCAAATTTCAAGACTTTTAAACTTTCCAAGCCCCTCAAAAGCCACTTCATGGTCATGGTGAACAGCGTTCCACCAGGGTGCGCCGTTGAGTTTAAGTCACAATTTTCTCACTGAAGCATCATGAGGGACTGATGGTGATATTCACCGCTTTTAGGTGGCCACGATGAACCTGTGAAAATCAGTACAACAAAATGAAAGACATGACATTTCCTGGTGCCACTAGGTGGCGCTCTCGTATTCCTGACAATGGGCACATCAATCTGTTCAGGGCGGGTCTGACATCATCCCTGTAAATCTGGTTCTGATCAGATGGATTTCATTGAGTTACACTCATTTGTTTCTTCATGGCGAGACATCAATGTTCGCCATGCTGCTGGGGTCACACCCTTTGCGAAAACTCACAGTTTTCCTGTAACCCAAGACCAACTCCTTAAGGCTTTCCTGGAGAAATTTGAGGCTGCAGATGTCACCCATACAATACTGTACCCAAAGTGTAAAACATGACATTTCCTGTTCCACTAGGTGGCGCTGTCCCTGGTGTCAAATATGGCAGTTGAAATATGTTCAGGGGTGGAGCCTTATCATATGTGTGCCTTTGGTCCAGGTCGGAAATGTATGACGAATGAGAGACAATAAGATTTCATGGCGAGTCATCGAAATTCGCCGTGGCGCCACGGCCTCAAGTATCGCGAAAACTCAAAAGCTCCGCAATTTAACATGGCCCAGGTGTGTAGTTGAAACTGACCAAATATGAAGCTTATACGACAAATCCCAATGAGGAGTTCGAAAAAGTTCGAGGCATGGAAATGGCAAAATTAGAGCCAAATGTGACCTTCATCCAAATGGCGGACTTCCTGTTGGGTTTGGACATGGCCCACTGACTTTTTGTCGTCTGGCATGTAACATGTGTGCCAGATTTCATACATGTAGCTCAACGATGTTCGTAGGGCTGCATTTAACAGCATAGGTGGCGCTCTAGAGCCATTTCCCAGTGCTCATATTTAAAACCATTAAAATACAAATTTTCACCAGACCTGGCATGTGTGCAAAATTTCAAGAGTTTTGAGCATGTTTAGGCCCTCAAAAAGGCCTTGTTTTGCCTGAAATAATAATAATAATAATAATAATAATAATAATAATATAATAATAATAATAAGAAACGGAGCAATACAATAGGGCCTTCGCACTCTCGGTGCTCGGGCCCTAATAATAATATAAGAAACAGAGCAGATACAATAGGGCCTTCGCACTTTTGTGCTCGGGCCCTAATAATAATAAACAGAGCAGATACAATAGGGCCTTCGCACTCTCAGTGCTCGGGCCCTAATAATAAAACAGACAGATACAATAGGCCTTCGCACTTTTGTGCTCGGCCCTAATTAAAGCTGCAAGCAGCGATATGAGGGCCCTCGCACCCCCGGCGCGTCGAGCCAAGCCCAACACCTAAAACCAGCGCTTCCGATCTGATGTCACATTGATGGAATTCATGCATTTAACCACCAGCTAAAATTTCATCTCATTCAACCATTATTATAGTCGTCCCACTAGGTGGCGCTCTAACCATTGCTGACAAATGGCATAACAAACATTTCCGAGCTCGAGTCTCATCACGCCTGCGACCTTTGGGAGAGATTGGACATTGTGTTTTTGAGCGACAGCAGGTTACTGCTTTTTGGCGAGTGATTGAAACTCCACGTGCCTCCATGACCACCCCGTTTCCCTGAACGTAAAAAGCTTCGCAATTTAACATCACAAGGTCTTTAGATTCCACACACAGGAGATCGCGTAAATCTAATGAAATCCCTTGGAGGAGTTCGTCAAAGTATGAGGCCTGAAAAGAGGGAAATGTCGCCAAATTTACACATTGATTTTAAAATGGCTGACTTCCTGTTGGATTTGGGATATTGCTCCAAGAGACTTTTTTGTACATCTTGATATCTCCAATAAGCTTGCCAGGTTTCAAACTCATACATAAAACACAGAGCAGGGGCTGTTGTTTTGAAATTTTGTAGGGGGCGCTGTGGAGCCATTTTGCGCTGTTCAAGGAAAATGAACATATAAAAAGAAATCCCTCATCACATTAGAGGTGTGCGCCAAATTTCAAGACTTTTTAAACTTTTCAAGCCCCTCAAAAGCCACTTCATCTTTCATGGTGAACTGCGCTGCCACCAGGGTGCGCCGTTCAGTTTATAGTCACAATTTTCTCACTGAAGCATCAAGAGGGACTGATGGTGATATTCACCGCTTTTGAGGTGGCCACGATGAACCTGTGAAAATCAGTACAACAAATGAAAGACATGACATTTCCTGGTGCCACTAGGTGGCGCTCTACGTATTCCTGACAATGGGCATATCAATCTGTTCAGGGCGGGTCTGACATCATCCCTGTAAAATCTGGTACTGATCAGATTGGATTTCATTGAGTTACACTAATTTGTTTCTTCATGGCGAGACCTCAATGTTCGCCATGCTGCTGGGTCACACCCTTCAGCGAAAACTCACAGTTTTCTCTGTAACCCAAGACCAACTCCTTAAGGCTTTCCTGGAGAAATTTGAGGCTGCAGATGTCACCCATTACAATACTGTACCCCAAAGTGTAAACATGACATTTCCTGTTCCACTAGGTGGCGCTGTCCCTGATGTCAAATATGGCAGTTGAAATATGTTCAGGGGTGGAGCCTTATCATATGTGTCCACTTTGGTCAAGGTCGGACAATGTATGACAGAACGAGAGGCAATAAGATTTTCATGGCGAGTCATCGAAATTCGCCGTGGCGCCACGGCCTCACAGTACCCGAAAACTCAAAAGCTCCGCAATTTAACATGGCCCAGGTGTGTAGTTGACACTGACCAAATATGAAGCTTGTACGATGAAATTCCAATGAGGAGTTCGCAAAAGTTCGAGGCATGGAAATGGCAAAATTAGAGCCAAAATGTCACCTTCACTTCCAAATGGCGGACTTCCTGTTGGGTTTGGACATGGCCAATAGACTTTTATGTTCGTCTCCGACGTTAATATGTGTCCGATTTATACATGTAGCTAACCATCTCGGGGCTGCGTTTCTCACTAGGTGGCGCTACTGAGCCATTTCCCTGCCATATGTACGACATTAAAATACGTAAATTTTCACCAGACCTGACGCGTGTGCAAAATTTCATGAGTTTTCGAGCATGTTTAGCCCTCAAAAGGCCGTTCATTTGCCGAAATAATAATAATAATAATAATTAAAGCTGCAAGCAGCGATATGAGGGCCCTCGCACCCCCGCGCGTCGAGCCAAGCCCAACACCTAAAACCAGCGCTTCCGATCTGATGTCACATTGATGGAATTCATGCATTTAACCACCAGCTAACATTTCATCTCATTCAACCATTATTATAGTCGTCCCACTAGGTGGCGCTCTAACCATTACTGACAAATGGCATAACAAACATTTCCGAGCTCGAGTCTCATCACGCCTGCGACCTTTGGGAGAGATTGGACATTGTGTTTTTGAGCGACAGCAGGTTACTGCTTTTTGGCGAGTGATTGAAACTCCACGTGCCGCCATGACCACCCCGTTTCCCTGAACGTAAAAAGCTTCGCAATTTAACATCACAAAGGTCTTTAGATTCCACACACAGGAGATCGCGTAAATCTAATGAAATCCCTTGGAGGAGTTCGTCAAAGTATGAGGCCTGAAAAGAGGGGAAAATGTCGCCAAATTTACACATTAATTTTAAAATGGCTGACTTCCTGTTGGATTTGGGATATTGCTCCAAGAGACTTTTTTGTACATCTTGATATCTCCAATAAGCTTGCCAGGTTTCAAACTCATACATAAAACACAGAGCAGGGGCTGTTGTTTTGAAATTTTGTAGGGGGCGCTGTGGAGCCATTTTGCGCTGTTCAAGAAAATGAACATATAAAAAGAAATCCCTCATCACATTAGAGGTGTGCGCCAAATTTCAAGACTTTTTAAACTTTTCAAGCCCCTCAAAAGCCACTTCATCTTTCATGGTGAACTGCGTTGCCACCAGGGTGCGCCGTTCAGTTTATAGTCACAATTTTCTCACTGAAGCATCAAGAGGGACTGATGGTGATATTCACCGCTTTTGAGGTGGCCACGATGAACCTGTGAAAATCAGTACAACAAAATGAAAGACATGACATTTCCTGGTGCCACTAGGTGGCGCTCTACTATTCCTGACAATGGGCATATCAATCTGTTCAGGGCGGGTCTGACATCATCCCTGTAAAATCTGGTACTGATCACATTGGATTCATTGAGTTACACTAATTTGTTTCTTCATGGCGAGACCTCAATGTTCGCCATGCTGCTGGGGTCACACCCTTCAGCGAAAACTCACAGTTTTCTCTGTAACCCAAGACCAACTCCTTAAGGCTTTCCTGGAGAAATTTGAGGCTGCAGATGTCACCCATTACAATACTGTACCCCAAAGTGTAAAACATGACATTTCCTGTTCCCACTAGGTGGCGCTGTCCTGATGTCAAATATGGCAGTTGAAATATGTTCAGGGGTGGAGCCTTATCATATGTGTCCACTTTGGTCAAGGTCGGACAATGTATGACAGAACGAGAGGCAATAAGATTTTCATGGCGAGTCATCGAAATTCGCCGTGGCGCCACGGCCTCACCGTATCCCGAAAACTCAAAAGCTCCGCAATTTAACATGGCCCAGGTGGTAGTTGACACTGACCAAATATGAAGCTTGTACGATGAAATTCCAATGAGGAGTTCGCAAAAGTTGAGGCATGGAAATGGCAAAATTAGAGCCAAAATGTCACCTTCACTTCCAAATGGCGGACTTCCTGTTGGGTTTGCGTCAATGGCCCACAGACTTTTTTGTTCGTCTTGGCATGATACACATGTGTGCCAATTTCATACATGTAGCTAAAACGATGTGTTCGTAGGGCTGCATTTAACAAGGCATAGGTGGCGCTACAGAGCCATTTCCCAGTGCTCATATGTAAAACCATTAAAATACAAAATTTTCACCAGACCTGGCATGTGTGCAAAATTCAAGAGTTTTGAGCATGTTAAAGCCCTCAAAAAGGCCTTCTTTGCTGAATAATAATAATAATAATAATTAAAGCTGCAAGCAGCGATATGAGGGCCCTCGCACCCCCGGCGCGTCGAGCCAAGCCCAACACCTAAAACCAGCGCTTCCGATCTGATGTCACATTGATGGAATTCATGCATTTAACCACCAGCTAAAATTTCATCTCATTCAACCATTATTATAGTCGTCCCACTAGGTGGCGCTCTAACCATTACTGACAAATGGCATAACAAACATTTCCGAGCTCGAGTCTCATCACGCCTGCGACCTTTGGGAGAGATTGGACATTGTGTTTTGAGCGACAGCAGGTTACTGCTTTTTGGCGAGTGATTGAAACTCCACGTGCCGCCATGACCACCCGTTTCCCTGAACGTAAAAAGCTTCGCAATTTAACATCACAAAGGTCTTTAGATTCCACACACAGGAGATCGCGTAAATCTAATGAAATCCCTTGGAGGAGTTCGTCAAAGTATGAGGCCTGAAAAGAGGGAAAATGTCGCCAAATTTACACATTAATTTTAAAATGGCTGACTTCCTGTTGGATTGGGATATTGCTCCAAGAGACTTTTTTGTACATCTTGATATCTCCAATAAGCTTGCCAGGTTTCAAACTCATACATAAAACACAGAGCAGGGGCTGTTGTTTTGAAATTTTGTAGGGGGCGCTGTGGAGCCATTTTGCGCTGTTCAAGGAAAATGAACATATAAAAAGAAATCCCTCATCACATTAGAGTGTGCGCCAAATTTCAAGACTTTTTAAACTTTTCAAGCCCCTCAAAAGCCACTTCATCTTTCATGGTGAACTGCGTTGCCACCAGGGTGCGCCGTTCAGTTTATAGTCACAATTTTCTCACTGAAGCATCAAGAGGGACTGATGGTGATATTCACCGCTTTTGAGGTGGCCACGATGAACCTGTGAAAATCAGTACAACAAAATGAAAGACATGACATTTCCTGGTGCCACTAGGTGGCGCTCTACGTATTCCTGACAATGGGCATATCAATCTGTTCAGGGCGGGTCTGACATCATCCCTGTAAAATCTGGTACTGATCACATTGGATTTCATTGAGTTACACTAATTTGTTTCTTCATGGCGAGACCTCAATGTTCGCCATGCTGCTGGGGTCACACCCTTCAGCGAAAACTCACAGTTTCTCTGTAACCCAAGACCAACTCCTTAAGGCTTTCCTGGAGAAATTTGAGGCTGCAGATGTCACCCATTACAATACTGTACCCCAAAGTGTAAAACATGACATTTCCTGTTCCCACTAGGTGGCGCTGTCCCTGGTGTCAAATATGGCAGTTGAAATATGTTCAGGGTGGAGCCTTATCATATGTGTCCACTTTGGTCAAGGTCGGACAATGTATGACAGAACGAGAGGCAATAAGATTTTCATGGCGAGTCATCGAAATTCGCCGTGGCGCCACGGCCTCACAGTAACCCGAAAACTCAAAAGCTCCGCAATTTAACATGGCCCAGGTGTGTAGTTGACACTGACCAAATATGAAGCTTGTACGATGAAATTCCAATGAGGAGTTCGCAAAAGTTCGAGGCATGGAAATGGCAAAATTAGAGCCAAAATGTCACCTTCACTTGCAAATGGCGGACTTCCTGTTGGGTTTGCGTCAATGGACCACAGACTTTTTTGTTGTCTCGCATGATACACATGTGTGCCAAATTTCAGACATGTAGCTCAAACGATGTGGTCGTAGGGCTGCATTTAACAACGCATAGGTGGCGCTCTAGAGCCATTTCCCAGTGCTCATATGTAAAACCATTAAAATAATAAATTTTTCACCAGACCTGGCATGTGTGCAAAATTTCATGAGTTTTTGAGCATGTTAAAGCCCCCAAAAAGGCAATTCATTTCAATGAAAAATAATAATAATAATAATAATAATAATAATAATAATAATAATAAACAGAGCAGATACAATAGGGCCTTCGCACTCTCGTGCTCGGCCTATAAGAACAGAGCAGATACAATAGGGCCTTCGCACTCTCGGTGCTCGGCCCTAATTAAAGCTGCAAGCAGCGATATGAGGCCCTCGCACCCCCGGCGCGTCGAGCCAAGCCCAACACCTAAAACCAGCGCTTCCGATCTGATGTCACATTGATGGAATTCATGCATTTAACCACCAGCTAAAATTTCATCTCATTCAACCATTATTATAGTCGTCCCACTAGGTGGCGCTCTAACCATTACTGACAAATGGCATAACAAACATTTCCGAGCTCGAGTCTCATCACGCCTGCGACCTTTGGGAGAGATTGGACATTGTGTTTTGAGCGACAGCAGGTTACTGCTTTTTGGCGAGTGATTGAAACTCCACGTGCCGCCATGACCACCCCGTTTCCCTGAACGTAAAAAGCTTCGCAATTTAACATCACAAAGGTCTTTAGATTCCACACACAGGAGATCGCGTAAATCTAATGAAATCCCTTGGAGGAGTTCGTCAAAGTATGAGGCCTGAAAAGAGGGGAAAATGTCGCCAAATTTACACATTAATTTTAAAATGGCTGACTTCCTGTTGGATTTGGGATATTGCTCCAAGAGACTTTTTTGTACATCTTGATATCTCCAATAAGCTTGCCAGGTTTCAAACTCATACATAAAACACAGAGCAGGGGCTGTTGTTTTGAAATTTTGTAGGGGGCGCTGTGGAGCCATTTTGCGCTGTTCAAGGAAAAGGAACATATAAAAAGAAATCCCTCATCACATTAGAGGTGTGCGCCAAATTTCAAGACTTTTTAAACTTTTCAAGCCCCTCAAAAGCCACTTCATCTTTCATGGTGAACTGCGTTGCCACCAGGGTGCGCCGTTCAGTTTATAGTCACAATTTTCTCACTGAAGCATCAAGAGGGACTGATGGTGATATTCACCGCTTTTGAGGTGGCCACGATGAACCTGTGAAAATCAGTACAACAAAATGAAAGACATGACATTTCCTGGTGCCACTAGGTGGCGCTCTACGTATTCCTGACAATGGGCATATCAATCTGTTCAGGGCGGGTCTGACATCATCCCTGTAAAATCTGGTACTGATCAGATTGGATTTCATTGAGTTACACTAATTTGTTTCTTCATGGCGAGACCTCAATGTTCGCCATGCTGCTGGGGTCACACCCTTCAGCGAAAACTCACAGTTTTCTCTGTAACCCAAGACCAACTCCTTAAGGCTTTCCTGGAGAAATTTAAGGCTGCAGATGTCACCCATTACAATACTGTACCCCAAAGTGTAAAACATGACATTTCCTGTTCCCACTAGGTGGCGCTTGTCCCTGATGTCAAATATGGCAGTTGAAATATGTTCAGGGTGGAGCCTTATCATATGTGTCCACTTTGGTCAAGGTCGGACAATGTATGACAGAACGAGAGGCAATAAGATTTTCATGGCGAGTCATCGAAATTCGCCGTGGCGCCACGGCCTCACAGTAACCCGAAAACTCAAAAGCTCCGCAATTTAACATGGCCCAGGTGTGTAGTTGACACTGACCAAATATGAAGCTTGTACGATGAAATTCCAATGAGGAGTTCGCAAAAGTTCGAGGCATGGAAATGGCAAAATTAGAGCCAAAATGTCACCTTCACTTCCAAATGGCGGACTTCCTGTTGGGTTTAGGACATGGCCATAATAGACTTTTTTGTGCGTCTCCGAACGTTAGATATGTGTTCCGAGTTTTATACATGTAGGTCATACCCATCTCGGGGGCTCGCGTTTCTCATTTTTCTAGGTGGCGCTACTGAGCCAATTTTCCCTGGACATGTCTACGGACATTAAAATACGTAAATTTTCACCAGACCTGACGCGTCTGCAAAATTTCATGAGTTTTCGAGCATGTTTAGGCCCTCAAAAGGCCGATTCATTTGCCGAAATAATAATAATAATAATAATAATAATAATAATAAGAAACAGAGCAGATACAATAGGGCCTTCGCACTTTTGTGCTCGGGCCCTAATTAAAGCTGCAAGCAGCGATATGAGGGCCCGAGCACCCCCGGCGCGTCGAGCCAAGCCCAACACCTAAAACCAGCGCTTCCGATCTGATGTCACATTGATGGAATTCATGCATTTAACCACCAGCTAAAATTTCATCTCATTCAACCATTATTATAGTCGTCCCACTAGGTGGCGCTCTAACCATTGCTGACAAATGGCATAACAAACATTTCCGAGCTCGAGTCTCATCACGCCTGCGAACTTTGGGAGAGATTGGACATTGTGTTTTTGAGCGACAGCAGGTTACTGGTTTTTGGCGAGTGAGTGAAACTCCACGTGCCGCCATGACCACCCCGTTTCCCTGAACGTAAAAAGCTTCGCAATTTAACATCACAAAGGTCTTTAGATTCCACACACTGGAGATCGCGTAAATCTAATGAAATCCCTTGGAGGAGTTCGTCAAAGTATGAGGCCTGAAAAGAGGGGAAAATGTCGCCAAATTTACACCTTAATTTTAAAATGGCTGACTTCCTGTTGGATTTGGGATATTGCTCCAAGAGACTTTTTTGTACATCTTGATATCTCCAATAAGCTTGCCAGGTTTCAAACTCATACATAAAACACAGAGCAGGGGCTGTTGTTTTGAAATTTTGTAGGGGGCGCTGTGGAGCCATTTTGCGCTGTTCAAGGAAAATGAACATATAAAAAGAAATCCCTCATCACATTAGAGGTGTGCGCCAAATTTCAAGACTTTTTAAACTTTTCAAGCCCCTCAAAAGCCACTTCATCTTTCATGGTGAACTGCGTTGCCACCAGGGTGCGCCGTTCAGTTTATAGTCACAATTTTCTCACTGAAGCATCAAGAGGGACTGATGGTGATATTCACCGCTTTTGAGGTGGCCACGATGAACCTGTGAAAATCAGTACAACAAAATGAAAGACATGACATTTCCTGGTGCCACTAGGTGGCGCTCTACGTATTCCTGACAATGGGCATATCAATCTGTTCAGGGCGGGTCTGACATCATCCCTGTAAAATGTGGTACTGATCAGATTGGATTTCATTGAGTTACACTAATTTGTTTCTTCATGGCGAGACCTCAATGTTCGCCATGCTGCTGGGGTCACACCCTTCAGCGAAAACTCACAGTTTTCTCTGTAACCCAAGACCAACTCCTTAAGGCTTTCCTGGAGAAATTTAAGGCTGCAGATGTCACCCATTACAATACTGTACCCCAAAGTGTAAAACATGACATTTCCTGTTCCCACTAGGTGGCGCTGTCCCTGGTGTCAAATATGGCAGTTGAAATATGTTCAGGGGTGGAGCCTTATCATATGTGTCCACTTTGGTCAAGGTCGGACAATGTATGACAGAACGAGAGGCAATAAGATTTTCATGGCGAGTCATCGAAATTCGCCGTGGCGCCACGGCCTCACAGTAACCCGAAAACTCAAAAGCTCCGCAATTTAACATGGCCCAGGTGTGTAGTTGACACTGACCAAATATGAAGCTTGTACGATGAAATTCCAATGAGGAGTTCGCAAAAGTTCGAGGCATGGAAATGGCAAAATTAGAGCCAAAATGTCACCTTCACTTCCAAATGGCGGACTTCCTGTTGGGTTTAGGACATGGCCATAATAGACTTTTATGTGCGTCTCCGAACGTTAGATATGTGTTCCGAGTTTTATACATGTAGGTCATACCCATCTCGGGGGCTCGCGTTTCTCATTTTTCTAGGTGGCGCTACTGAGCCAATTTTCCCTGGACATGTCTACGGACATTAAAATACGTAAATTTTCACCAGACCTGACGCGTCTGCAAAATTTCATGAGTTTTCGAGCATGTTTAGGCCCTCAAAAGGCCGATTCATTTGCCGAAATAATAATAATAATAATAATAATAATAATAATAATAATAATAATAATAATAATAAGAAACAGAGCAGATACAATAGGGCCTTCGCACTTTTGTGCTCGGGCCCTAATAATAAGAAACAGAGCAGATACAATAGGGCCTTCGCACTCTCAGTGCTCGGGCCCTAATAATAAACAGAGCAGATACAATAGGGCCTTCGCACTCGAAGTGCTCGGGCCCTAATAAGAAACAGAGCAGATACAATAGGGCCTTCGCACTCTCAGTGCTCGGGCCCTAATAATAATAATAAGAAGAAGAAACAGAGCAGATACAATAGGGCCTTCGCACTTTTGTGCTCGGGCCCTAATAAGAAACAGAGCAGATACAATAGGGCCTTCGCACTTTTGTGCTCGGGCCCTAATAATAATAATAATAAGAAACAGAGCAGATACAATAGGGCCTTCGCACTTTTGTGCTCGGGCCCTAATAATAATAATAAACAGAGCAGATACAATAGGGCCTTCGCACTCGAAGTGCTCGGGCCCTAATAATAATAAGAAACAGAGCAGATACAATAGGGCCTTCGCACTTTTGTGCTCGGGCCCTAAAAAAACCCACCCTTTCTTCTTGGTTGAAAAAGGTACCATGTGAAATCAACAAATGATATGGCAACATGGCATTTAGTTGTTTAGGAAAGGGGGAAGTTTTAGGAGTGATGGCGGTGTTCTGAGATGTGAGAGATTCGCGACGTTTTGCGCAAATCTCGTGTTTACTTAGTGTGTAATGTAGTCAATAGTTTTGTTGTGTGTGTCAGAACAATGAGGTGACTACTGAATGTTACAGGAGTGATACATCTCCTCAGGCTGTTATTCTCCTTTATCTCATAGTGGAGAGAAATTATTTTTTGGAGTGGCACAAATAATTTGTGTGGCATCAAGTTTGATGCAGAACAGCTGAATGTTCTGTAAATAGTTTGAAATGTTTATTTAAAAAAACGCCTTGGCTGCATTTTTAGGTAAACAGCTGCAAAAAACTTTGTTGTTTGCATAACTCAGTTACTTTTTTGAAGAAGTAACTGTATAATTAATTGCCTAACATTGGTCATTCTGTCTGCAAAATACAGTATATAGAGTTACAGGACTCTCTCAGACCACAGACTCATAATCATAATACAAGTCAGAGCTTTATTTTTTTTAAAAGAAAAAAAAGAAAGAAAGAAAGTTGTGTTTTCAAAATTGGAGTTCAAGTTATTTTTACTTCCAATAGTGTTAACATACTACACAGGTCATGAACAGGAGTTTTTTTAAAATTTTCATTGTAAGTGAGCTAAAGCAGTTAATTAAAAGTAGTCTAACATAAATGTAAATGCTGTAATTTGATTATTTTAATAAACCATGTAACTTGGATGGATTTGATGCTGGCGTGACCACAGTGCACACGTCTGCTCTTGCTCACAGTGGTCCAAGGGACCGCTCAGGGAGTTTGTGTGTTCGCTCAGACACATGAAACATTAGAGGGAACACTGGCCGTCACTAGAAACAAACAAAAGATAAACTACAAACTAAGAGAGCAAACAAGGAACTCATGACAAGGCATAAAGGAGAGAACACTGAGCACACAGGAACTGACAGCCAAGCTGGATGATGCAACGACAAGAAGACAGAGCACTTAAATCTACAGAAGACAATGAAGGGATGAGAAATAGGAGGAAAAACACAGCTGGAACTAATCAAACATAACAAGACTGGGTGGAAGCAAAACTGAACACACTATAAACAGTGAGTAAATGTGGTTATCCCAGCTGGACTTTTGTCAAAGCTGGAAAGACACCTAAAGAAAGCTCCAGCCGATCCAGGAGAGAAGGACAACCGCTGCCCAAGCGAAAACCTGTAGTGATCCCGTATGTGTCAGGAGTATCGGAACAGTTGAGACGCATTTTTTCTAAACATTGGGTCTCTGTGGCTTTTAAACCCCAAAACACGCTGTGCCAAAAACTGGTCCACCCCAAGGATCGGGTCCCCGACACAAACAGAGTAACATAGTGTACGCTGTTAAGTGCCAGGAGGATTGCCAGGATTTATACATCGGGGAAACCAAACAACCTCTAGCGAAGCGGATGGCACAACACAGAAGAGCGACCTCGTCAGGCCAGGACTCTGCAGTCTATTTACACCTACAGGCCAGTGGACACTCTTTCAATGATGAGGATGTGCACATCCTGGACAGGGAGGAATGCTGGTTTGAGCGCAGAGTCAAGGAGGCCATTTATGTGAAGAGGGAAAGACCATCTCTGAATCGAGGAGGGGGCCTAAGGGTACATCTTTCGCCATCTTACAATGCTGTGATTGCAGCCATTCCCCAACTCTCTGTGAATGGTACTCATGGACATTGATCAGTGTTCTTTGATCAGTGGGTTTTGGTCAGTGATTGTTGATCAATGGTCATGGGAATTTGCATAATTATGATTAAGGAACTGACCTCACAGCCCATTGTTCCTTCAGTGGGCTGGTTTCAGTCATTATGCAAATGTACTGTTTATAAGGTTTGGGGAAACCTGCAGTCAGCTGAGACTGAAGAAGTCACTTGGATGAGTGACGAAACGTTTCTCCCACAAAACGCTACGTCCAGATGAACAGATTCAACTTTTGGAGATTTACTTTCCTGGATGATTGAGAATGCATCAAGACACTATAAACAGGTTTAGGGACTGTCAAAATAAAACAGGAAACCCGAGAAGCACACAAAGATGTGGACAGACTGAATAGAGGGAACAGAGCTCATGTAGTGGGAGCTGCTAGTTATTCCAATCAATCAGTCCAAAGTTAGCAGCATGAGTTTCATGTTTATTTTGCTTTTGCTGGTTCTAATTGAAGCATCTCACCTGAACACTCATACATTTTTTTTTACTTATTACTAAATCAACCAGCACATCCACAAGACCATTAGATCGCTCTGTGTATGTATGCATGCTGTATAACCCTAATTTAATCTACTGCATTTTAACATACTGCTGTTAGCCCTATTTAACCAAGATACTGTAACTGGAGCCGTTATGTCATGAACACAAATACGTTTTCACAATTATCAAGATAATTACATGTCTTAGAGATCTGTCTGTGTACCGGATAGTGAGGAAGAAGTAAGTGAGGATGATGAAGGTGAAGAGAGCAAATAAAATAAACATTCCCCTGAGAGTGACGGGAAAGATGGGAGGAGGATTTCTCATATTGCAGTTATTTGCATTTTTTGGCCTTTGTGCTTTTGAACTACTAGAGTGTAAGTCAGGAAAATATTTACTTCTTTTGTTTTGGAAAATAACACATATCTCTGGTTATGTGTTGTTGCCCTTCTTTTTAATTTTGCAGTGCAGTAAACATATCTCAGTGTAATCGTTG